>NC_133227.1:19100000-19127500 GCF_040436345.1 Pagrus major | reverse complement strand
ATAAATATTTACATATAAGTTAAAAACAACTATATAAAAACAATTAAGTTAACACTAAGTTAAAAACAACTATATTAAAAACAAGAAAGTTCATTGGAAGGGATAACACTAAGTTAAATATAACAGTTTAAAAACAAGTCAGTTCATTAAGGGAGAGTATAAAAGGGAGAAAGACAAGCAGATCATTCAGTTTGGCATTAGACTTCGGAGGAGCAACATCTCCCCAACTAATTGGAACAAGGGATACTTACCTGTATGTCGTGGCTTATGCCTGAAGAAGTCCAAGTAGGACGAAACGTCGCGAGCGCCACCTAGAGGACATACAGAAGAAAAACAATAAGGTTAACCAACTCAAGTATGGGAGGGAATTATAAAAATCAATAAAAGCCAAACAACAAAAACCAAAAAAATGGAAAAATATAAAAAACTAAAAAAATAGAAAAATATAAAAACACAAAATATTGTTTTAGCGGTACTTATACTTTCTATAAACTTTAATTTTATGATAATTATATCTAACCTAGAAAAACTAAATATTATTATATAAATACACCGCGATCAAACCTAATTTGAGAAGATGGGGATGGGGGAGTGGCCTGTCTGTAGGGCGGAGAGTGCATTTACTGGGTCTGGAACCACGTAAGTGGAGCCCAGGTCAGTCCCCTCACCTAACTACGCCAGGGCCTCCTGCAGTTCCTGGTCATTCCTCCTCCCCATACCTAAGCTAAGTTAAGCTAACCTACCCCTGACTCTTACCCTAACCCTAACCAACCCCAATTGTGGCCTAACCCTAACCCTAATTGTGGCAACCCTAACCCTAATTGTGGCCTAACCCTAACCCTAATTGTGGCAACCCTAACCCTAATTGTGGCATAACCCTAACCCTAATTGTGGCAACCCTAACCCTAATTGTGGCATAACCCTAACCCTAATTGTGGCCTAACCCTAACCCTAATTGGCCCCAGCCCCATTTGTGGCTCTAACCCTAACCCTAACCCTAACCCTAATTTGATTCTCACCCCTAACCCTAATCCCAAACCCTGACCTTAACCCGCAAATTGACCCTAAGAG
Organism: Pagrus major; assembly: GCF_040436345.1. Lineage (NCBI taxonomy): Eukaryota > Metazoa > Chordata > Actinopteri > Spariformes > Sparidae > Pagrus > Pagrus major. Next base: position 19,126,429 of record NC_133227.1, on the reverse strand, counting down.
GTCGGACAACCCTAACACGGTTACGATAAGGATTCCGTATATAGCCCAAAGAGAGGCAAAAAGAATATATACGAGGTACGTAAGGATAATTTCATCGCCGGTTATTGGTAAAGGATGGAGGATAGGCAGTGGAGTAGGGAAATGAAGAGGGAAAAGGAACATGGGAAATAAGGATTAAGGACTAAACTCATTATGAATATATAATAAATATATAAATATAAATATTTACATATAAGTTAAAAACAACTATATAAAAACAATTACGTTAACACTAAGTTAAAAACAACTATATTAAAAACAAGAAAGTTCATTGGAAGGGATAACACTAAGTTAAATATAACAGTTTAAAAACAAGTCAGTTCATTAAGGGAGAGTATAAAAGGGAGAAAGACAAGCAGATCATTCAGTTTGGCATTAGACTTCGGAGGAGCAACATCTCCCCAACTAATTGGAACAAGGGATACTTACCTGTATGTCGTGGCTTATGCCTGAAGAAGTCCAAGTAGGACGAAACGTCGCGAGCGCCACCTAGAGGACATACAGAAGAAAAACAATAAGGTTAACCAACTCAAGTATGGGAGGGAATTATAAAAATCAATAAAAGCCAAACAACAAAAACCAAAAAAATGGAAAAATATAAAAAACTAAAAAAATAGAAAAATATAAAAACACAAAATATTGTTTTAGCGGTACTTATACTTTATATAAACTTTAATTTTATGATAATTATATCTAACCTAGAAAAACTAAATATTATTATATAAATACACCGCGATCAAACCTAATTTGAGAAGATGGGGATGGGGGAGTGGCCTGTCTGTAGGGCGGAGAGTGCATTTACTGGGTCTGGAACCACGTAAGTGGAGCCCAGGTCAGTCCCCTCACCTAACTACGCCAGGGCCTCCTGCAGTTCCTGGTCATTCCTCCTCCCCATACCTAAGCTAAGTTAAGCTAACCTACCCCTGACTCTTACCCTAACCCTAACCAACCCCAATTGTGGCCTAACCCTAACCCTAATTGTGGCAACCCTAACCCTAATTGTGGCCTAACCCTAACCCTAATTGTGGCAACCCTAACCCTAATTGTGGCATAACCCTAACCCTAATTGTGGCAACCCTAACCCTAATTGTGGCATAACCCTAACCCTAATTGTGGCCTAACCCTAACCCTAATTGGCCCCAGCCCCATTTGTGGCTCTAACCCTAACCCTAACCCTAACCCTAATTTGATTCTCACCCCTAACCCTAATCCCAAACCCTGACCTTAACCCGCAAATTGACCCTAAGAGGTCGGACAACCCTAACACGGTTACGATAAGGATTCCGTATATAGCCCAAAGAGAGGCAAAAAGAATATATACGAGGTACGTAAGGATAATTTCATCGCCGGTTATTGGTAAAGGATGGAGGATAGGCAGTGGAGTAGGGAAATGAAGAGGGAAAAGGAACATGGGAAATAAGGATTAAGGACTAAACTCATTATGTATATATAATAAATATATAAATATAAATATTTACATATAAGTTAAAAACAACTATATAAAAACAATTAAGTTAACACTAAGTTAAAAACAACTATATTAAAAACAAGAAAGTTCATTGGAAGGGATAACACTAAGTTAAATATAACAGTTTAAAAACAAGTCAGTTCATTAAGGGAGAGTATAAAAGGGAGAAAGACAAGCAGATCATTCAGTTTGGCATTAGACTTCGGAGGAGCAACATCTCCCCAACTAATTGGAACAAGGGATACTTACCTGTATGTCGTGGCTTATGCCTGAAGAAGTCCAAGTAGGACGAAACGTCGCGAGCGCCACCTAGAGGACATACAGAAGAAAAACAATAAGGTTAACCAACTCAAGTATGGGAGGGAATTATAAAAATCAATAAAAGCCAAACAACAAAAACCAAAAAAATGGAAAAATATAAAAAACTAAAAAAATAGAAAAATATAAAAACACAAAATATTGTTTTAGCGGTACTTATACTTTCTATAAACTTTAATTTTATGATAATTATATCTAACCTAGAAAAACTAAATATTATTATATAAATACACCGCGATCAAACCTAATTTGAGAAGATGGGGATGGGGGAGTGGCCTGTCTGTAGGGCGGAGAGTGCATTTACTGGGTCTGGAACCACGTAAGTGGAGCCCAGGTCAGTCCCCTCACCTAACTACGCCAGGGCCTCCTGCAGTTCCTGGTCATTCCTCCTCCCCATACCTAAGCTAAGTTAAGCTAACCTACCCCTGACTCTTACCCTAACCCTAACCAACCCCAATTGTGGCCTAACCCTAACCCTAATTGTGGCAACCCTAACCCTAATTGTGGCCTAACCCTAACCCTAATTGTGGCAACCCTAACCCTAATTGTGGCATAACCCTAACCCTAATTGTGGCAACCCTAACCCTAATTGTGGCATAACCCTAACCCTAATTGTGGCCTAACCCTAACCCTAATTGGCCCCAGCCCCATTTGTGGCTCTAACCCTAACCCTAACCCTAACCCTAATTTGATTCTCACCCCTAACCCTAATCCCAAACCCTGACCTTAACCCGCAAATTGACCCTAAGAGGTCGGACAACCCTAACACGGTTACGATAAGGATTCCGTATATAGCCCAAAGAGAGGCAAAAAGAATATATACGAGGTACGTAAGGATAATTTCATCGCCGGTTATTGGTAAAGGATGGAGGATAGGCAGTGGAGTAGGGAAATGAAGAGGGAAAAGGAACATGGGAAATAAGGATTAAGGACTAAACTCATTATGAATATATAATAAATATATAAATATAAATATTTACATATAAGTTAAAAACAACTATATAAAAACAATTACGTTAACACTAAGTTAAAAACAACTATATTAAAAACAAGAAAGTTCATTGGAAGGGATAACACTAAGTTAAATATAACAGTTTAAAAACAAGTCAGTTCATTAAGGGAGAGTATAAAAGGGAGAAAGACAAGCAGATCATTCAGTTTGGCATTAGACTTCGGAGGAGCAACATCTCCCCAACTAATTGGAACAAGGGATACTTACCTGTATGTCGTGGCTTATGCCTGAAGAAGTCCAAGTAGGACGAAACGTCGCGAGCGCCACCTAGAGGACATACAGAAGAAAAACAATAAGGTTAACCAACTCAAGTATGGGAGGGAATTATAAAAATCAATAAAAGCCAAACAACAAAAACCAAAAAAATGGAAAAATATAAAAAACTAAAAAAATAGAAAAATATAAAAACACAAAATATTGTTTTAGCGGTACTTATACTTTATATAAACTTTAATTTTATGATAATTATATCTAACCTAGAAAAACTAAATATTATTATATAAATACACCGCGATCAAACCTAATTTGAGAAGATGGGGATGGGGGAGTGGCCTGTCTGTAGGGCGGAGAGTGCATTTACTGGGTCTGGAACCACGTAAGTGGAGCCCAGGTCAGTCCCCTCACCTAACTACGCCAGGGCCTCCTGCAGTTCCTGGTCATTCCTCCTCCCCATACCTAAGCTAAGTTAAGCTAACCTACCCCTGACTCTTACCCTAACCCTAACCAACCCCAATTGTGGCCTAACCCTAACCCTAATTGTGGCAACCCTAACCCTAATTGTGGCCTAACCCTAACCCTAATTGTGGCAACCCTAACCCTAATTGTGGCATAACCCTAACCCTAATTGTGGCAACCCTAACCCTAATTGTGGCATAACCCTAACCCTAATTGTGGCCTAACCCTAACCCTAATTGGCCCCAGCCCCATTTGTGGCTCTAACCCTAACCCTAACCCTAACCCTAACCCTAATTTGATTCTCACCCCTAACCCTAATCCCAAACCCTGACCTTAACCCGCAAATTGACCCTAAGAGGTCGGACAACCCTAACACGGTTACGATAAGGATTCCGTATATAGCCCAAAGAGAGGCAAAAAGAATATATACGAGGTACGTAAGGATAATTTCATCGCCGGTTATTGGTAAAGGATGGAGGATAGGCAGTGGAGTAGGGAAATGAAGAGGGAAAAGGAACATGGGAAATAAGGATTAAGGACTAAACTCATTATGAATATATAATAAATATATAAATATAAATATTTACATATAAGTTAAAAACAACTATATAAAAACAATTAAGTTAACACTAAGTTAAAAACAACTATATTAAAAACAAGAAAGTTCATTGGAAGGGATAACACTAAGTTAAATATAACAGTTTAAAAACAAGTCAGTTCATTAAGGGAGAGTATAAAAGGGAGAAAGACAAGCAGATCATTCAGTTTGGCATTAGACTTCGGAGGAGCAACATCTCCCCAACTAATTGGAACAAGGGATACTTACCTGTATGTCGTGGCTTATGCCTGAAGAAGTCCAAGTAGGACGAAACGTCGCGAGCGCCACCTAGAGGACATACAGAAGAAAAACAATAAGGTTAACCAACTCAAGTATGGGAGGGAATTATAAAAATCAATAAAAGCCAAACAACAAAAACCAAAAAAATGGAAAAATATAAAAAACTAAAAAAATAGAAAAATATAAAAACACAAAATATTGTTTTAGCGGTACTTATACTTTATATAAACTTTAATTTTATGATAATTATATCTAACCTAGAAAAACTAAATATTATTATATAAATACACCGCGATCAAACCTAATTTGAGAAGATGGGGATGGGGGAGTGGCCTGTCTGTAGGGCGGAGAGTGCATTTACTGGGTCTGGAACCACGTAAGTGGAGCCCAGGTCAGTCCCCTCACCTAACTACGCCAGGGCCTCCTGCAGTTCCTGGTCATTCCTCCTCCCCATACCTAAGCTAAGTTAAGCTAACCTACCCCTGACTCTTACCCTAACCCTAACCAACCCCAATTGTGGCCTAACCCTAACCCTAATTGTGGCAACCCTAACCCTAATTGTGGCCTAACCCTAACCCTAATTGTGGCAACCCTAACCCTAATTGTGGCATAACCCTAACCCTAATTGTGGCAACCCTAACCCTAATTGTGGCATAACCCTAACCCTAATTGTGGCCTAACCCTAACCCTAATTGGCCCCAGCCCCATTTGTGGCTCTAACCCTAACCCTAACCCTAACCCTAATTTGATTCTCACCCCTAACCCTAATCCCAAACCCTGACCTTAACCCGCAAATTGACCCTAAGAGGTCGGACAACCCTAACACGGTTACGATAAGGATTCCGTATATAGCCCAAAGAGAGGCAAAAAGAATATATACGAGGTACGTAAGGATAATTTCATCGCCGGTTATTGGTAAAGGATGGAGGATAGGCAGTGGAGTAGGGAAATGAAGAGGGGAAAGGAACATGGGAAATAAGGATTAAGGACTAAACTCATTATGAATATATAATAAATATATAAATATAAATATTTACATATAAGTTAAAAACAACTATATAAAAACAATTAAGTTAACACTAAGTTAAAAACAACTATATTAAAAACAAGAAAGTTCATTGGAAGGGATAACACTAAGTTAAATATAACAGTTTAAAAACAAGTCAGTTCATTAAGGGAGAGTATAAAAGGGAGAAAGACAAGCAGATCATTCAGTTTGGCATTAGACTTCGGAGGAGCAACATCTCCCCAACTAATTGGAACAAGGGATACTTACCTGTATGTCGTGGCTTATGCCTGAAGAAGTCCAAGTAGGACGAAACGTCGCGAGCGCCACCTAGAGGACATACAGAAGAAAAACAATAAGGTTAACCAACTCAAGTATGGGAGGGAATTATAAAAATCAATAAAAGCCAAACAACAAAAACCAAAAAAATGGAAAAATATAAAAAACTAAAAAAATAGAAAAATATAAAAACACAAAATATTGTTTTAGCGGTACTTATACTTTATATAAACTTTAATTTTATGATAATTATATCTAACCTAGAAAAACTAAATATTATTATATAAATACACCGCGATCAAACCTAATTTGAGAAGATGGGGATGGGGGAGTGGCCTGTCTGTAGGGCGGAGAGTGCATTTACTGGGTCTGGAACCACGTAAGTGGAGCCCAGGTCAGTCCCCTCACCTAACTACGCCAGGGCCTCCTGCAGTTCCTGGTCATTCCTCCTCCCCATACCTAAGCTAAGTTAAGCTAACCTACCCCTGACTCTTACCCTAACCCTAACCAACCCCAATTGTGGCCTAACCCTAACCCTAATTGTGGCAACCCTAACCCTAATTGTGGCCTAACCCTAACCCTAATTGTGGCAACCCTAACCCTAATTGTGGCATAACCCTAACCCTAATTGTGGCAACCCTAACCCTAATTGTGGCATAACCCTAACCCTAATTGTGGCCTAACCCTAACCCTAATTGGCCCCAGCCCCATTTGTGGCTCTAACCCTAACCCTAACCCTAACCCTAATTTGATTCTCACCCCTAACCCTAATCCCAAACCCTGACCTTAACCCGCAAATTGACCCTAAGAGGTCGGACAACCCTAACACGGTTACGATAAGGATTCCGTATATAGCCCAAAGAGAGGCAAAAAGAATATATACGAGGTACGTAAGGATAATTTCATCGCCGGTTATTGGTAAAGGATGGAGGATAGGCAGTGGAGTAGGGAAATGAAGAGGGAAAAGGAACATGGGAAATAAGGATTAAGGACTAAACTCATTATGTATATATAATAAATATATAAATATAAATATTTACATATAAGTTAAAAACAACTATATAAAAACAATTAAGTTAACACTAAGTTAAAAACAACTATATTAAAAACAAGAAAGTTCATTGGAAGGGATAACACTAAGTTAAATATAACAGTTTAAAAACAAGTCAGTTCATTAAGGGAGAGTATAAAAGGGAGAAAGACAAGCAGATCATTCAGTTTGGCATTAGACTTCGGAGGAGCAACATCTCCCCAACTAATTGGAACAAGGGATACTTACCTGTATGTCGTGGCTTATGCCTGAAGAAGTCCAAGTAGGACGAAACGTCGCGAGCGCCACCTAGAGGACATACAGAAGAAAAACAATAAGGTTAACCAACTCAAGTATGGGAGGGAATTATAAAAATCAATAAAAGCCAAACAACAAAAACCAAAAAAATGGAAAAATATAAAAAACTAAAAAAATAGAAAAATATAAAAACACAAAATATTGTTTTAGCGGTACTTATACTTTCTATAAACTTTAATTTTATGATAATTATATCTAACCTAGAAAAACTAAATATTATTATATAAATACACCGCGATCAAACCTAATTTGAGAAGATGGGGATGGGGGAGTGGCCTGTCTGTAGGGCGGAGAGTGCATTTACTGGGTCTGGAACCACGTAAGTGGAGCCCAGGTCAGTCCCCTCACCTAACTACGCCAGGGCCTCCTGCAGTTCCTGGTCATTCCTCCTCCCCATACCTAAGCTAAGTTAAGCTAACCTACCCCTGACTCTTACCCTAACCCTAACCAACCCCAATTGTGGCCTAACCCTAACCCTAATTGTGGCAACCCTAACCCTAATTGTGGCCTAACCCTAACCCTAATTGTGGCAACCCTAACCCTAATTGTGGCATAACCCTAACCCTAATTGTGGCAACCCTAACCCTAATTGTGGCATAACCCTAACCCTAATTGTGGCCTAACCCTAACCCTAATTGGCCCCAGCCCCATTTGTGGCTCTAACCCTAACCCTAACCCTAACCCTAATTTGATTCTCACCCCTAACCCTAATCCCAAACCCTGACCTTAACCCGCAAATTGACCCTAAGAGGTCGGACAACCCTAACACGGTTACGATAAGGATTCCGTATATAGCCCAAAGAGAGGCAAAAAGAATATATACGAGGTACGTAAGGATAATTTCATCGCCGGTTATTGGTAAAGGATGGAGGATAGGCAGTGGAGTAGGGAAATGAAGAGGGAAAAGGAACATGGGAAATAAGGATTAAGGACTAAACTCATTATGAATATATAATAAATATATAAATATAAATATTTACATATAAGTTAAAAACAACTATATAAAAACAATTACGTTAACACTAAGTTAAAAACAACTATATTAAAAACAAGAAAGTTCATTGGAAGGGATAACACTAAGTTAAATATAACAGTTTAAAAACAAGTCAGTTCATTAAGGGAGAGTATAAAAGGGAGAAAGACAAGCAGATCATTCAGTTTGGCATTAGACTTCGGAGGAGCAACATCTCCCCAACTAATTGGAACAAGGGATACTTACCTGTATGTCGTGGCTTATGCCTGAAGAAGTCCAAGTAGGACGAAACGTCGCGAGCGCCACCTAGAGGACATACAGAAGAAAAACAATAAGGTTAACCAACTCAAGTATGGGAGGGAATTATAAAAATCAATAAAAGCCAAACAACAAAAACCAAAAAAATGGAAAAATATAAAAAACTAAAAAAATAGAAAAATATAAAAACACAAAATATTGTTTTAGCGGTACTTATACTTTATATAAACTTTAATTTTATGATAATTATATCTAACCTAGAAAAACTAAATATTATTATATAAATACACCGCGATCAAACCTAATTTGAGAAGATGGGGATGGGGGAGTGGCCTGTCTGTAGGGCGGAGAGTGCATTTACTGGGTCTGGAACCACGTAAGTGGAGCCCAGGTCAGTCCCCTCACCTAACTACGCCAGGGCCTCCTGCAGTTCCTGGTCATTCCTCCTCCCCATACCTAAGCTAAGTTAAGCTAACCTACCCCTGACTCTTACCCTAACCCTAACCAACCCCAATTGTGGCCTAACCCTAACCCTAATTGTGGCAACCCTAACCCTAATTGTGGCCTAACCCTAACCCTAATTGTGGCAACCCTAACCCTAATTGTGGCATAACCCTAACCCTAATTGTGGCAACCCTAACCCTAATTGTGGCATAACCCTAACCCTAATTGTGGCCTAACCCTAACCCTAATTGGCCCCAGCCCCATTTGTGGCTCTAACCCTAACCCTAACCCTAACCCTAATTTGATTCTCACCCCTAACCCTAATCCCAAACCCTGACCTTAACCCGCAAATTGACCCTAAGAGGTCGGACAACCCTAACACGGTTACGATAAGGATTCCGTATATAGCCCAAAGAGAGGCAAAAAGAATATATACGAGGTACGTAAGGATAATTTCATCGCCGGTTATTGGTAAAGGATGGAGGATAGGCAGTGGAGTAGGGAAATGAAGAGGGAAAAGGAACATGGGAAATAAGGATTAAGGACTAAACTCATTATGAATATATAATAAATATATAAATATAAATATTTACATATAAGTTAAAAACAACTATATAAAAACAATTAAGTTAACACTAAGTTAAAAACAACTATATTAAAAACAAGAAAGTTCATTGGAAGGGATAACACTAAGTTAAATATAACAGTTTAAAAACAAGTCAGTTCATTAAGGGAGAGTATAAAAGGGAGAAAGACAAGCAGATCATTCAGTTTGGCATTAGACTTCGGAGGAGCAACATCTCCCCAACTAATTGGAACAAGGGATACTTACCTGTATGTCGTGGCTTATGCCTGAAGAAGTCCAAGTAGGACGAAACGTCGCGAGCGCCACCTAGAGGACATACAGAAGAAAAACAATAAGGTTAACCAACTCAAGTATGGGAGGGAATTATAAAAATCAATAAAAGCCAAACAACAAAAACCAAAAAAATGGAAAAATATAAAAAACTAAAAAAATAGAAAAATATAAAAACACAAAATATTGTTTTAGCGGTACTTATACTTTATATAAACTTTAATTTTATGATAATTATATCTAACCTAGAAAAACTAAATATTATTATATAAATACACCGCGATCAAACCTAATTTGAGAAGATGGGGATGGGGGAGTGGCCTGTCTGTAGGGCGGAGAGTGCATTTACTGGGTCTGGAACCACGTAAGTGGAGCCCAGGTCAGTCCCCTCACCTAACTACGCCAGGGCCTCCTGCAGTTCCTGGTCATTCCTCCTCCCCATACCTAAGCTAAGTTAAGCTAACCTACCCCTGACTCCTATTAGGAGACTGTTATTGCGCAATTCCATTTTCGATTTCGGGCCGTTAACTCAGCCCACAGGACTCAGAAAATTACAAAAATTGCACCTAAATTAACACCGCGCCACGTCGGATTTTTTGATGCCAAGCTCGTCCGGATCTGACGACAAAAGTGCAATGGCCATTTCGGCACAAACACCAGGTGGCGCATGACCAAAAGTTGAATGTCCAATGTGGAATCTTCCACATTCACACCTAAACCCATTCATTTTCTTTTCACGTCGACCTCTCGGCCCACGAGCCTCCCAGCTGCTCCCTGATAGGCTCTACCCCCCCATTTTTGGCCACACCGGTTCCAACGGTGCCAACCCCGAGTCTCTACGATGTAAGGAAATGGGTGTAACCTCAAAAGCTGCCTTGAAAGACATGTTTTTTTCAGCCCAACATTTACCATGTCCCTCCTTTTAAAAGGGATGTCCCACAGACTCGGTCTAGATGTCTACTTGCTCCTCAGGAGGAGACCTTTCAATGGACACCTGAACTGAGCATGTGGGACCTACGGATGGAGATATATCTGGGAGAGAAAGACCCCCTTATGCTTCAAAGTGACACACTTCCAAGTTGCATGCAAACAAGCGAGAATATGGAATGCTTCCAAATTACATGCAAATAAGTGAGAATATGGAAGGCTTCCACATTACATGCAAACAAGCGCGAATGTGGAAGGCTTCCAAATTACATGCAAACAAGCGAGAATGTGGAAGGCTTCCACATTACATGCAAACAAGCGAGAATGTGGAAGGCTTCCACATTACATGCAAACAAGCGAGAATGTGGAAGGCTTCCACATTACATGCAAACAAGCGCGAATGTGGAAGGCTTCCAAAAGATGCACTTCCAAATTCCCACTGTCCATAATCTGGAAGCTGCCCCATATCCCACTGGCGGGAATGTGGAATGTGGATTCATCCATAATCTGGAAGCTGCCCCATATCCCACTGGCAGGAATGTGGAATGTGGAATGTTTCATAATCTGGAAGCTGCCCCATATCCCACTGGCGGGAATGTGGAAGGTGGAATCATCCATAATCTGGAAGCTGCCCCAAGTCTAACCTTTTCCACTGGCGGGAATGTGGAAGGTGGAATCATCCAGATTCCACCTTCCAGATTATGGATGATTCCACATTCCACATTCCCGCCAGTGGGAAAGGTTAGACTTGGGGTAGCTTCCAGATTATGGACAGTCAGGATTTGGAAGTGCACCTTTTGGAAGCATTCCATATTCTCGCCAGTTGTCCATAATTTGGAAGGGGTTAGACTTGGGGCAGCTTCCAGATTATGGACAGTTTGGATTTGGAAGTGCGCCTTTTGGAAGCGTTCCATATTCTCGCCTATTAGTATAGCCTATCGTGTGTGCGTTTCCCTAGCTCGTATTTTTCTGCTGAATAGGCTGACTTCCTGTTGACACAGGAAGTTAAAAACTTGACCTCCGGCAACAGGTGAGAATGTGGAAGATTCCACATTTCAACTCCCGCTTCCAATTTGTATACTAATAGGCGAGAATATGGAATGCTTCCAAAAAACGCACTTCCAAATCCAGACTGTCCATAATCTGGAAGCTGCCCCATATCCCACTGGCGGGAATGTGGAATGTGGAATGATCCATAATCTGGAAGCTGCCCCAAGTCTAACCTTTTCACTGGCGAGAATGTGGAATGTGGAATCATCCATAATCTGGAAGCTGCCCCATATCCCACTGGCGGGAATGTGGAAGGTGGAATCATCCATAATCTGGAAGCTGCCCCAAGTCTAACCTTTTCACTGGCAAGAATGTGGAATGTGGAATCATCCATAATCTGGAAGCTGCCCCAAGTCTAACCTTTTCAATGGCCGGATTATGGAAGGGTGGAGTCTTCCACACTCTGTGTCTAGCTACAAGGTGGCAATAATCATGACAAGCAAAGGCATTTTGCAAATTTTTTATTGCTTTACAGCACACAACCTGAGGTAAAAACCAGTAGAAGACCTGAAGGCAATGGATCGAACATAGCTATAATAGCACACAACATTTAAAACCAGTGGAGGTATCAGAGCGTCTGGATTCAGGCACCCGTCTTTTCGTCAGCACAACCGTGCTGTGTACATTCCCCAGTGGTGTAGGTCGGTGGGGGGAGAGGGAGCTGCCGCGACTGGGGGGATGGAGGAGTCGAGGGGTTGGACATAAGGGTTGGAAGGGTGGTGGCAATAATTCTACATTGGGAGGGGGTGGGGAGGGCCACTCGTCCTTGAATTCCTTCACCTGGATTCTAGTGCCGGCCTCTACATCACTGAGGTGGACCCTGGATGGATGAAAGGAAAATAGTTGGACAATTTAGACCATGACAGACAAATGGCCAGCAAAGTACAAAAATATGACATTTGGATATCTTTTACACTGTTGATCCACGCTGGATTGAGACCTTGAATTCTGTGTCATCAGGGGTGATAGGGCTGGTCTCACAGCTGTTCTCGGACTGTGTATGGAGAACAGAGTAATGACAGCAAAGACAAGCTGTATTAATCAAAGTTAGCGCACAATCGATCGGATGACCTTGTGTACTTACCTTGCTCATCTCAGGTGGAGAAATCACCCAGGCCTGAAAAGCAAATGGAATAGGTGTATATCTGGAAGCAGACGATCTGCTTCCAAATTCCTATCTATTGCACTAGCATTAGCCTGCTAGTTAGCATAGTTTCGAACGCTGGCAAAAGTCAAAGCGAAACAAATAAATACACCACATATTTAGTGTCCAAAGGGGAAACGTTACTAACACATGTCGGGATGGCCCATGTTTACTTACCTGCACCGTCTTTTTACTGCAGTCTATGAAGAGCGCTGAGGAGGAGCGTGTCGTGTGTGCGTCTGCCTAGCTCGTATTTTCCTGCTGAATAGGCTGACTTCCTGTTGACACAGGAAGTTAAAAACTTGACCTCCGGCAACAGGTGAGAATGTGGAAGATTCCACATTTCAACTCCCGCTTCCAATTTGTATACTAACAGGCGAGAATATGGAATGCTTCCAAAAAACGCACTTCCAAGTTCCAACTGTCCATAATCTGGAAGCTGCCCCAAGTCTAACCTTTTCACTGGCGAGAATGTGGAATGTGGAATCATCCATAATCTGGAAGCTGCCCCATATCCCACTGGCGGGAATGTGGAAGGTGGAATCATCCATAATCTGGAAGCTGCCCCAAGTCTAACCTTTTCACTGGCAAGAATGTGGAATGTGGAATCATCCATAATCTGGAAGCTGCCCCATATCCCACTGGCGGGAATGTGGAATCATCCATAATCTGGAAGATTATGGATCATTCCACATTCCACATTCCCGCCAGTGGGATATGGGGCAGCTTCCAGATTATGGACAGTTGGAACTTGGAAGTGCGTTTTTTGGAAGCATTCCATATTCTCGCCTATTAGTATACAAATTGGAAGCGGGAGTTGAAATGTGGAATCTTCCACCTTCTCACCTGTTGCCGGAGGTCAAGTTTTTAACTTCCTGTGTCAACAGGAAGTCAGCCTATTCAGCAGGAAAATACGAGCTAGGCAGACGCACACACGACACGCTCCTCCTCAGCGCATAGAAAGACGGTGCAGGTACGTCAACATGGGTCACCCCTACATGTGTTAGTCACCCTGTCCCCTTTGGACACTAAATATGTGGTGTAGATATTTGTTTTGCTTTGACTTTTGCCAGCGTTTGAAACGATGCTAACTAGGGGGCTAATGCTAGTGCAATAGATAGAAATTTGGAAGCAGATTGCGTGCTTCCACATTCACACCTAATCCCATTCATTTTTTCCCCCCCAGGAAGCACATCTAATCGTGACTAGTTTTGACGTGAGATGGTAAGTGGACACAGATGACCAAATTCTTTGTACTCAAGTTTGATGCAGCTTTTCATGTTTTGACACCTCTCTTCTCTTTACACTGCTCCCACCCAGTCGGACCAACAACAACCTTCCGGCCCTACAGAGGGAGCCAATGGTCCACCTGAGTACTCTGTCACCGATCCCACTCCGCTGCGCCCCACTCCGCTGCGCCCCATGAGCCCGACTCCCACTGATGAAGCCGAGCTGTCTTTGGCTTCTTCCCAGCCAATTGGAAGTGAGGCTAAGAAGGCCTTGCAGAAGTCCAACAAGGAGGTGGGGGCAGAAAAAAATCCAGCTGAGAAATAACCCCTGTACATTCCATCCTGTTGGAGCCAGTTCGTTGCCACTGTTGGATCCTGCCTTACGACACTTGATTTATTGTACAGCATGTCATGTACTTTCACTTTAGGTTCAGTGATAACAATTTGTCCCAAGTGGGGAGAAACATTTGGGCACCAAGCACAGGGAAGGCTCTGAAGGAGCCATGTTTCGCTCTTGTGTGTACCTGTATGGCTGTTTATGCTTGCCCATATTTTTTGGTTAACATAGGGATAAGGACCAAGCTCGAGGCCTGTGTTGATGACAATGGCAAATAAAAATTTTTGTAAAAGGTATGTGACTTGTCCTCATGAATGCGGGGAAAGGGAAGGGAATTTAAATGCAGTTTCCAGAAACTCGATACTTCCAAATGATGAAGTAGGGACTTTGGAAGCCTTCCATATTCTCGCTATTTGTCCGTAATTTAGAAGGGGTTAGATTTGGGGCAGCTTCCAGATTATGGACAGCGGGAATTTGGAAGCCTTCCATATTCTCGCTATTTGTCCGTAATTTGGAAGCCTTCCATATTCTCGCTTGTTTGCATGTAATGTGGAAGCCTTCCACATTCTCGCTTGTTTGCATGTAATGTGGAAGCCTTCCACATTCTCGCTTGTTTGCATGTAATGTGGAAGCCTTCCACATTCTCGCTTGTTTGCATGTAATGTGGAAGCCTTCCACATTCTCGCTTGTTTGCATGTAATTTGGAAGCCTTCCACATTCTCGCTTGTTTGCATGTAATGTGGAAGCCTTCCACATTCTCGCTTGTTTGCATGTAATGTGGAAGCCTTCCACATTCTCGCTTGTTTGCATGTAATGTGGAAGCCTTCCACATTCTCGTTTGTTTGCATGTAATTTGGAAGCCTTCCACATTCTCGCTTGTTTGCATGTAATTTGGAAGCCTTCCACATTCTGTGGAAGGTGGAATCATCCATAATCTGGAAGCTGCCCCAAGTCTAACCTTTTCACTGGCGAGAATGTGGAATGTGGAATGTTCCATAATCTGGAAGCTGCCCCCCCTCCCAGAGCAACAACAACTGGAGCCAACACATTCATGCCTTTAACAAAAAATGTTTTTAATTTTTTTAACAGAACAGAACAGAAGAAGAACAGGCCTCTTCTTGACCCAAAACAAACAGAAATTACACATAGGTGCTGTACATGATTAACTAAAAATAAATAATATATTTTTTACATAATGTACAAAACAAAAATAATTTAACTAACAAAATAATTTAACTAACCAAAGTAGCCATGGCAACCAAACCCTTAATTACTGTGTTCCCTAAAGAGGTCAAGTGAGCAGGACAGCTGGATGGACTCATCCTCAACTCCTGTGCTTGAGATCTGCGGTTGGAACAGGGAGGAGGGCGGAGAAGCGGGCAGAGAAGCGGGCCCAGCAGCAGCTGGCTCAGAACAGGGCGGAGAAGCGGGCCCAGCAGCAGCTGGCTCAGAACAGGGCGGAGAAGCGGGCCCAGCAGCAGCTGGCTCAGAACAGGGCGGAGAAGCGGGCCCAGCAGCAGCTGGCTCAGAACAGGGCGGAGAAGCGGGCCCAGCAGCAGCTGAAGAGAGTGCACCGTCCGGCACACCGTCCGGCGCACCGCCACTCGGGGTTCCCTCGGTGGTCCCCGGCTGAGAAGAAGCATTCTGTGGCATGTTGAGGGTAAAGCTCCATTTATCCTCAGATTGTTGGGTTATGAGGGGATCCAGCCTTTCAATAGTCACCTGAATTCGTTTTCGTTTGGCAGCCGAGGGGGAGAAGAGCCTCTTCTTCCGTCGACTGTTTACCATTACCTCCTCCTCTGAAGACAGCGAGGTGGAGTCCGGCCTGTCATCATAGACAGGCTCCTCTTCATCCTCGCTGTCTTCAGAGGAGAGGGAATAGGAGGACTCTTCCTCCAGGGGCTTGGGCTTGGCTCTGGCTTTATGTCTCTCCTTTAACAGGGCTTTCATGCGAAGTTTTCTGTTCTGGTAAGCCACGTCCTTGGTCGGAAGGGAGACATAAAACTTTTCTGCTGTTGATGGGTCGTGGCACATTGAGAGGGCAACCTTTCTCCTCTCCGTCTCAGACAGGTGCCTCTCGGCCTGAGTGGAGACGCTGCTGCGGATCATATTAAAATTGATCGGCCCCTGGAGCCCTGCGTCCTTCCAGGCCAGCTGGAGAAAGTTTGTCGGCTTGCTGATGCTGCGCCCGAGGTACGTGTGAAAAATGTTTTTGCTGGTCTTTCCCTTGGTACAGCAGTCGCCATCATAGAGCCTCTTCAGCCAACTAAACTCTTTGGCGTTGAGCACCAGCGATGCCTGGCCGAAGGTCTTGGCAGTCTTGTGCTCATTCACCTGTGAGAAGGAAGGAAGGAAGGCAGAAAGGATCCGCTGTCAAAGACCTCCCGATTTGTATACTAATTGCCTACAATTTGGAATGCTTCCAAAATATGGACTTCCAAGTCCGGACTGTCCATAATCTGGAAGCTTCCCCAAGTCTAACCTCTCCCACTGGCGGGAATGTGGAATGTGGAATGTTCCATAATCTGGAAGCTGCCCCAAGTCTAACCTCTCCCACTGGCGGGAATGTGGAATGTGGAATGTTCCATAATCTGGAAGCTGCCCCAAGTCTAACCTCTCCCACTGGCGGGAATGTGGAATGTTCCATAATCTGGAAGCTGCACCAAGTCTAACCTCTCCCACTGGCGGGAATGTGGAGGGATGGATCCCCCCCCCTCACACTACTCACCAGGACCTGGTATCGACTGCCATCCATCCAGACGTCCGCATTAGCCACATGCTCCTTAAGCATGCTTGTGAGCACCACCGATCTGTGGCCGCTGATTATGCAGAGATAACCCATCAGGTAGCCCATCAACATGGAATGGTCACTGTCTGTAAATTTGTCGCTGGCCAAGACATCTACAAACGCGCACACACACACACACACACAAAACATCAGCAAAAAGGTAGGTTCAAAACATGTGCACTGCCGCTGAGGTCCACTTACCCAGCAGCTGCTGGATTCTTTTCTTGGCAGTGCTTAGGAAACTAAGCTCTTGCTCTGAGTCCAGCTGGGTGACTGCGGAGACAGGAGGAGGATTAGCCCCTGCCAAAAGTGGTACGGTTCTTTGGTTTTGAAAGGAATTTTGAAGGTCCCAAAAAAATGAAAACATAACTCACTAGTCTTTGTCAACTTGACCTTCTGCTGGCGAATCACCACATCCCTGTGGATCTCTGACTGGAGCCTCTTAAGCTCGTACAGGACCCTGCCGATGTCCTCTCTCTTGAGCTTACTCTGCTTCAGGAAGGCGTGCTCCACGTGTCTATACAAGTTGACCACATTGATCAACATGTTTTTGACGGTGGTGGGCATATAGCCCTTATTCTTCAAGTAAGCGGGATAGCTGCGGGAAGAGGCAGGGAGGCACATGGTGAGCGGTGAAAGAGAGAGAGAGAGAGAGACAGAGAGCAGTGACACCTTGCAAAGGAGGAGGAACCCATACAAACTTACTTCCTCAGCTTGTCCATGCGGGCTAAAAAACGCAAGTCATCCCTAGTCGAACTTTCAGGCATTCCGCCCACCATGTAAGCGCAAAAGCGGACACAGTGACTGGCAACCTGCTTTGCATTGTCGACGTCTTTCCGACCCGTCCGTGACCCCAGCTTAAATGTCCTGTAGTCGTCGATGACCCGTTCTACAGTGGGAGGGGACAAAAACCAAACAAAAACAACAAATCATGTAATCATCCAAATCATGCACTTCCAATTTGTATACTAATAGGCGAGAATATGGAACGCTTCCAAAAGGCGCACTTCCAAATCCAAACTGTCCATAATCTGGAAGCTGCCCCAAGTCTAACCCCTTCCAAATTATGGACAACTGGCGAGAATATGGAATGCTTCCAAAAGGTGCACTTCCAAATCCAGACTGTCCATAATCTGGAAGCTACCCCAAGTCTAACCTTTCCCACTGGCGGGAATGTGGAATGTGGAATCATCCATAATCTGGAAGCTGCCCCAAGTCTAACCTCTTCCAAGTTATGGACAACTAGCGAGAAAATGGAATGCTTCCAGATTACGGACATTCATATCCGGACTGTCCATAATCTGGAAGCTGCCCCAAGTCTAACCCCACCCCACCAAAACAAACAAACAAACAAACAAACAAACACACCACCTACCCCACAGAGTCCCTTTCCTGGGAATCTTGTGCAATTGCTCTCCCTTTTGGGCCGATCTGGGCGTCATCTGCAGACACTTCCGCACGGGAGTGCGATGCTGCCCCCCTGATTCCGCAGGCGACTCTTCCGCCACCGATGCCACCGCCGCCGAGGCTGCCCCTGCCCTGCATGCCATGGCGGCCGCCATGGCTGCTGCCGCTTCCTTCTTGGCCATTGCCACTTCACGTTCCAGTGCTGCCAACCGACTGAGGATTTTAGCGCACCTGCAGGGCCGCTCATTGTTGTTCTCATCAGTCTGCTGGAGTTGAAAAGTAGACCACCGCTCCTCCTCATCCCCCTCCAGCGTCTCTACCTCTCCCTCCTGCTCCTCCTCCTCCTCCACCGCCCACTCTGCTGCCACCTCCTCCAACATCGTCCACTCTGCCGGCACCACCTCCGCCTCTTCCTCCTCCGCCTCCGCCTCCGCCTCCTCCTCCTCCGCCTCCGCCTCCGCCTCCTTGCCACCGTCGCTTTGGGCAGCGGGAGCAGAGTGAGCCCGCGGTGTTCTCTTTCTGGGAGTCGGGGGAGGGACCGGCTGTCCAGAAGAGTCGGGGGCATCTGGAGGCATCTCGCCATCCTTGATGAGCAGGGACAGTGCACTCAACACAGAGTTTTTGCTAATGTCTGTGGGGGTGGGACTCAAAGTCCTCGGGGACACGCAGAGATCCATTGGTCCATTGTCCTCTGGAGAACAAAACAAGAAAAGCACACGCATGATTTTGGGACACTGCCGTCACCCCGTACCCCACCCGGGAGGGAAGGCAGACAGGCCTTACCTGGCTCGCTGAGAGTCCCAAGTGTGGAGACCATGGGCGGGTAGGGACCGATGGAGCGAAGCTTGGCAAATTCCTTCGCGACAGCCACCCTCTTCGCCTGCGTCTGTAGAGGTTCTCGTTCCTGTTAAAAATGGTCAGATGTCAATTGGCTGCTCTTCACCTCGTAAGAGCTTTCACCTGTTGGCACAGGCGCCCACCCAGACCAACCATACGCATACACTTACAGCGGGAGATCTGATTTGGTGCGCGTCCAGGAGATGCTTGTCAAGGCGCACCAGCTTTTCCTTCATACAGATGGGGCAGTCCAATGGATCTGTTGTTCTGCAGCAAAGGCAAAAAGGTCATTATTCCCAAACATCCAATTTGTATGCTAATAGGCGAGAATATGGAAGGCTTCCACATTACATGCAAACAAGCGAGAATGTGGAAGGCTTCCACATTACATGCAAACAAGCGAGAATGTGGAAGGCTTCCACATTACATGCAAACAAGCGAGAATGTGGAAGGCTTCCAAATTACATGCAAACAAGCGAGAATGTGGAAGGCTTCCAAATTACATGCAAACAAGCGAGAATGTGGAAGGCTTCCAAATTACATGCAAACAAGCGAGAATGTGGAAGGCTTCCACATTTCAACTCCCGCTTCCAATTTGTTTACTAATAGGCGAGAATATGGAATGCTTCCAAAAAACGCACTTCCAAGTTCCAACTGTCCATAATCTGGAAGCTGCCCCATATCCCACTGGCGGGAATGTGGAAGGTGGAATCATCCATAATCTGGAAGCTGCCCCAAGTCTAACCTTTTCACTGGCGAGAATGTGGAATGTGGAATCATCCATAATCTGGAAGCTGCCCCATATCCCACTGGCGGGAATGTGGAAGGTGGAATGTTCCATAATCTGGAAGCTGCCCCAAATCTAACCCCTTCCAAATTACATGCAAACAAGCGAGAATGTGGAAGGCTTCCACATTTCAACTCCCGCTTCCACATTACATGCAAACAAGCGAGAATATGGAAGGCTTCCAAATTACGGACAAATAGCGAAAATATGGAAGGCTTCCAAATTCCCACTGTCCATAATCTGGAAGCTGCCCCAAATCTAACCCCTTCCAAATTACGGACAAATAGCGAGAATATGGAATGCTTCCAAATTACGGACAAATAGCGAGAATATGGAATGTTTCCAAGTAACATGCCATCTTACCGTGCATTCCCATATTTCAGAAGGAGCCCAAACTCCGTACTGTTGGGAATCGTGTGAGCAGACTCCAGGTGTTGCTTAAGCCTCGTATAGCTGCGGTAGCACAGCGCGCACAGCTTTGTTGGAGGCTGCATGCAAAGGATGGAAAACAATCAGACAACTAAGCAGCATGTGTCTTCTAAAACAAATTAATAGTACCACTGGGGTATACTTACCATCTCCGTCAGAATAGAAAGAATACAGGCGACCTCGTCCCTGAAAAACAAAAGACTGTCCACAATGTGGAAGCACACACTGTCCAAAATGTGGAAGGAGACCATGCGCTTCCAAATTCCTATCTATTGCACTAGCATTAGCTCGCTAGCTAAATTGCAAAATGCTCGGAAAACAACCTTCATAACGCTACCTAACAGGCAAAAAACACAACCTGCGTCAATAGGCACACTACATAACACTACTACAAAAATACACCAATTTCTACAACACAAATGGCCACTTACCTGTCTATTCACCAAAATACGACACCAGCGAGCTCCAGACTTTCACCTGCCTCCTCAGTCCACCGTCTGCAGCAAACTTCCTGTTCACAGAGGAATTGTCATGTGGTGGGCGGGAGACAATGGCTTAATAGAAGCAATGTGGAAGATTCCACATTCGCACCGTTCATGTTAATTCAAATTTGAATAGTAACAGGTGAGAATATGGAATCCTTCCAAAAAACGCACTTCCAAGTTCCCACTGTCCATAATCTGGAAGCTGCCCCAAATCTAACCTCTTCCAAATTCCTATCTATTGCACTAGCATTAGCTCGCTAGCTAAATTGCAAAATGCTCGGAAAACAACCTTCAAAACGCTACCTAACAGGCAAAAAACACAACCTGCGTCAATGGGCACACTACATAGAAAAAAATACACCAGTTTCTACAACACAAATGGCCACTTACCTGTCTATTCACCAAAATACGACACCAGATGTTCACCTGCCTCCTCAGTCCACCGTCTGCAGCAAACCTGCTAAACCTGTTGTTCCTGTTCACAGAGGAAGTGTCATGTGGTGGGCGGGAGACAATGGCTTAATAGAAGCAATGTGGAAGATTCCACATTCGCACCGTTCATGTTAATTCAAATTTGAATAGTAACAGGTGAGAATATGGAATCCTTCCAAAAAACGCACTTCCAAGTTCCCACTGTCCATAATCTGGAAGCTGCCCCATATACCACTGGCGGGAATGTGGAATGTGGAATCATCCGTAATCTGGAAGCTGCCCCAAATCTAACCTTTTCACTAGCGAGAATGTGGAATGTGGAATCATCCATAATCTGGAAGCTGCCCCAAGTCTAACCTTTTCACTAGCGAGAATGTGGAATGTGGAATGTGGAATCATCCATAATCTGAAAGCTGCCCCATATCCCACTGGCGGGAATGTGGAATGTGGAATGTTCCGTAATCTGGAAGCTGCCCCAAATCTAACCCCTTCCAAATCACACACAACCAGCCAAGAGCACTGTTCTTGTTTCCAAGTGAACTTTATTCCATCACAACAGGTCAACAACAGGTCAACAACCAACACAGGCCCTGACATCACATCACATCACATCACATCGCATTGACATCAGGATTGTCTTAAACTGTCCAACGTGCGGCCGGTCTTGCGGCGCGTCGGGGGACTCGCGTCCTCCGCGACCTCATTGGAGGTCTCTGACTCCGGATGCCGCCGCCGAAAGCGCCGTACGGTGAGGCACAAGATGGAAGCGGCGAGCGCGAGCGCGACCAGGCCCCCCGCCGCGGCTCCTGCGATCTCTGCCGCTGACGGAGGACGCGTTAGGTTCAGATCCAGGAGGCACTCCTCCATCCCGACGCGATTCGTCGCGGTGCATATGTATGTCCCGTGGTCGCGCTCCGTGGCGTTGGGGACGGTGAGCGTGCCCGCCGCTTTGTCCATCACCGCCGAGTTGGGCATCAGCTCCCAGGGCGGATGTCGTGACCAGTGGTAATTGATGGGTGCCGCACCTTCCTGGGACCCGCAACGCAGCACTTTGGTTCGGCCCCTCTCCGTGTAATCGCACCTGGGCTTCGACGGCGGCTTGAGCACTCTGAGGACCGTATAGATGCTCCTGATGCCCGGAACCTTCTTCACCTGGCAGTAGTAAATGCCGGTGTCTTTGGTAGTCAGCAGCAAAAGGTTAACGGCAGCATCTCCTTTCGCGGGGTCCTCGGCGTCAAAGTAGACTCTGCCCTTAAGAGGCTCGTAGAGGCTGTCGTAGATATGCCCGGCCGTATACAGCAGGAACTCGGCCTTTTCCAGCGGGTGGCGTATGGACTTCACGCTCCATTCGATCTCCAATTGTCCTGCGTCCTCCGGGCCGGGGGTGAAGAAGCAGGCCAACTTCACCTTCTCGCCCTCGGCCTTCTCCAAAATCTTGCCGGTGCTGGTCTTGATCTCCATTGCTCTAGCTGTCAGTGCCAGGACGACGAGTCGGACAGCGAGCCTTTCCATGGCGGACAGATGGATGACAAACGCTTCCTGGGGAGAGAAATGAAAAATGAGTGGGAATAGGTGAGAATGTGGAAGCAGGCGATCTGCTTCCAAATTCCTATCTATTGCGCTAGCATTAGCCCGCTAGTTAGCATCGTTTCGAACGCTGGCAAAAGTCAAAGCGAAACAAATAAATACACCACATATTTAGTGTCCAAAGGGGAAACGTTACTAACACATGTCGGGATGGCCCATGTTTACTTACCTGCACCGTCTTTTTACTGCAGTCTATGAAGAGCGCTGAGGAGGAGCGTGTCGTGTGTGCGTCTGCCTAGCTCGTATTTTCCTGCTGAATAGGCTGACTTCCTGTTGACACAGGAAGTTAAAAACTTGACCTCCGGCAACAGGTGAGAATGTGGAAGATTCCACATTTCAACTCCCGCTTCCAATTTGTATACTAATAGGCGAGAATATGGAACGCTTCCAAAAGGCGCACTTCCAAGTTCAGACTGTCCATAATCTGGAAGCTGCCCCAAATCTAACCCCTTCCAAATTACGGATAGCGAGAATATGGATTGCTTCCAAAAGACGCATGTCCGACAAGTTGCGACTGTCCATAATTTGGAAGATGCAACTAGCGAGAATATGGAATGAACTGTCCATATTCTGGAAGCTGCCCTAAGTCTAACCCCCCGCACCCCCAAGCGTCCTAGCGGCTCAGGCTTCGGATATGTGACAGACCCCCTCCGGACCTCTCCGACACCGTATCCCGCGCCTCTCTGCGCCCTTCCCCGGCCGAGCTACGGCCCCGTAAGAGGCCGGGATTTTCACAATTTGGCGCCCCCTAGCTCGGCCGGGGAGCGGCCTAGAGACTCGGTTCTGACAGGACGATGCTCCCCTTGACCCTGCCTTTCCGTAGACGCCTGGCTCGCCGCTCTCGGGTGAGATTAAATTTTTCACTTTTCTGCCCATCCCCCACCCTTTGCTGCTTGGCCTCAGAAAGGCTTTTCTGCAGTCTGCTGAGCAGCTGGGAGAGAGCTCGGGCGAACCGATGCTGAAGGCCTGAAACTACTCGGATTCCGGTCTAACACAGCATCGGCGGAAGCCACAGCGTGTTGCCGTCTGCCTTCGTCGCTTGGGGTCGTTTGGGGTCGTTTGAGGTCAAAGGTCAAAATCAATGGTAAATGGTTGAAATATGGTGGCCTTCCACAATCCTATCAGTTTACATGTATTTTAGGGTTAGGGTTATCAC
This sequence comes from Pagrus major, assembly GCF_040436345.1. NCBI lineage: Eukaryota > Metazoa > Chordata > Actinopteri > Spariformes > Sparidae > Pagrus > Pagrus major. Next base: position 19,102,320 of record NC_133227.1, on the reverse strand, counting down.
ACCTCTCCTCACATCCCTCATCTCATCTCCACCTGCACATCACACCTGTAATGAGCCCCCTGTTCTGCCTTTCTAAGGCTTCAGGGGGACACTCCTATGGCGGGCCGCCCACCCCCCTCACATCCCTCATCTCACCTCCACCTGCACATCACACCTCTCCTCACACCTCTCATCTCATCTCCACCTTCACATCACACCTCTCTTCTCATCTCCACCTGCACATCACACCTCTCCTCACACCTCTCATCTCACCTCCACCTGCACATCACACCTCTCCTCACACCTCTCATCTCATCTCCACCTGCACATCACACCTCTCCTCACACCTCTCATCTCACCTCCACCTGCACATCACACCTCTCCTCACACCTCTCATCTCACCTCCACCTGCACATCACACCTCTCCTCACATCCCTCATCTCACCTCCACCTGCACATCACACCTCTCCTCACATCCCTCATCTCACCTCCACCTGCACATCACAACTCTCCTCACACCTCTCATCTCATCTCCACCTGCACATCACACCTCTCCTCACACCTCTCATCTCACCTCCACCTGCACATCACACCTCTCCTCACACCTCTCATCTCACCGCCACCTGCACATCACACCTCTCCTCACACCTCTCACCTCACCTCCACCTGCACATCACACCTCTCCTCACACCTCTCATCTCACCTCCACCTGCACATCACACCTCTCCTCACACCTCTCATCTCATCTCCACCTGCACATCACACCTCTCCTCACACCTCTCATCTCACCTCCACCTGCACATCACACCTCTCCTCACATCCCTCATCTCACCTCCACCTGCACATCACACCTCTCCTCACATCCCTCATCTCACCTCCACCTGCACATCACACCTCTCCTCACACCTCTCATCTCACCTCCACCTGCACATCACACCTCTCCTCACACCTCTCATCTCATCTCCACCTTCACATCACACCTCTCCTCACATCCCTCATGTCATCTCCACCTGCACATCACACCTCTCATCTCACCTCCACCTGCACATCACACCTCTCCTCACATCCCTCATCTCACCTCCACCTGCACATCACACCTCTCCTCACATCCCTCATCTCACCTCCACCTGCACATCACACCTCTCCTCACACCTCTCATCTCACCTCCACCTGCACATCACACCTCTCCTCACATCCCTCATCTCACCTCCACCTGCACATCACACCTCTCCTCACACCTCTCATCTCACCTCCACCTGCACATCACACCTCTCCTCACACCTCTCATCTCACCTCCACCTGCACATCACACCTCTCATCTCACCTCCACCTGCACATCACACCTCTCCCCCGGCTCTCGGACCCCGCCGAGCGGCGCCCCCTAGCCCGCGCGCCCACCGAACAGCGCCCGCTGCAATCCCTTCCAAAACCCCATCCGCGCGCATTCACCTGCCAGTACCCGGGAATCCCTTCCAAAAACCGCCTGCCACCGCTTTCAATGCACCTCCATTCAAAGCCCTCTCATAGCCTGTCCAATGGCGCCCCCTCTGGTGCAACTTTTTCAGCACCCAGATTCTCACCTATTTGAATGTAAATCGAAAATCGCTTCCACTTTGTATTCACATTGAATGGAGGTCTCCTAACTCTTACCCTAACCCTAACCAACCCCAATTGTGGCCTAACCCTAACCCTAATTGTGGCAACCCTAACCCTAATTGTGGCCTAACCCTAACCCTAATTGTGGCAACCCTAACCCTAATTGTGGCATAACCCTAACCCTAATTGTGGCAACCCTAACCCTAATTGTGGCATAACCCTAACCCTAATTGTGGCCTAACCCTAACCCTAATTGGCCCCAGCCCCATTTGTGGCTCTAACCCTAACCCTAACCCTAACCCTAATTTGATTCTCACCCCTAACCCTAATCCCAAACCCTGACCTTAACCCGCAAATTGACCCTAAGAGGTCGGACAACCCTAACACGGTTACGATAAGGATTCCGTATATAGCCCAAAGAGAGGCAAAAAGAATATATACGAGGTACGTAAGGATAATTTCATCGCCGGTTATTGGTAAAGGATGGAGGATAGGCAGTGGAGTAGGGAAATGAAGAGGGAAAAGGAACATGGGAAATAAGGATTAAGGACTAAACTCATTATGAATATATAATAAATATATAAATATAAATATTTACATATAAGTTAAAAACAACTATATAAAAACAATTAAGTTAACACTAAGTTAAAAACAACTATATTAAAAACAAGAAAGTTCATTGGAAGGGATAACACTAAGTTAAATATAACAGTTTAAAAACAAGTCAGTTCATTAAGGGAGAGTA